>NC_068407.1:20848258-20885758 GCF_023724105.1 Carassius gibelio | reverse complement strand
ATTAAGTTTTGATATATTTACAGTAGGGCATTTATAAAATATCTTCATGAAACATGATCTTTACTTAATATCCTAAAGATTTTTAGCATAAAAAAAATTATATATATAGTAATATATATAGTAATAGTACACATGCTATTATTATCATTATTATTATGATATTAAATGAGAAATGGATAGAACAATTAATTACTAATGTGTGTAAAACAACAAAAGTAACATTAACACCATAATAATGATATTGATGATAATGATAATAATAATATGTGTGCATATTATATAATAAATGTGTTTTTAAAGAAATTTGTGAAAAGTGAATTCTGGCAACAACATTTTTTAATTTATTGTATATTTATCACATAATATTAATTTTTATTTATTTGATCATTTTTATTTTTTTATTTATTATATAAAAACTGGGTCAGTCTCTGATATATAATATAATGCATTTTATTATTGTTATATTTATTAAGAAATAAAAATATAAATTTCCTAATGTGTGCAAAACAAAAAAGTACTGCACTATTGTATAAATACAGTACAACTACTGTAAATAATAATAATGAAACGAGTATTCATAAATCATTCCTTGGAAATTTCCCTGGTTTGACATTTAGTTCATACTGCAGTGACTTGGACGTCCAAACACTGGTGTGTGTGTGTGTGTGAGAGAGAGACTGACCCCTCACTGTCCAGGACATCTTTAATGCTGGCTTTAGTGATAATGGCATCATCACACTTAAACCACTGGTCCTTGTGCTGGCGGATGAACGTGGTGTAGTGACCGCTCTCCAGCGTGCCCTGATGATTGACCACCGCGAACAGAGAATACCTGCAGCAGTGGACACAGAGACGCGTCACATGACCAGCCGTCACATCTGAGCTCACTGAACGCAGCGGACGCTCACTCACTTGTTCTCGTTGTTCAGAGAGTCGACGGGCTGCTGGTACTGACCATTCATCCGGCTCTCTTTACTGAGACACAAACAGCACAACATCACACTTGATGACTTCTCACCTTCAGAGTGACCTCAATTATCAGTTCAGTGTTAATGCAAACAATGATGTCTGGATTTGAAACGACAAACTCCGTTTCGATTTCGATCTCAGACGATTATGAAAAAACAATAATCGAGATCAAACGATTAATGCGACCATTGTCCAGCAGAGTTTTTTGATTAGATTTATTAATGTTTTTAAAAGCGCGAAAGAGAACTCGCACAAAAATAAACTACTCTTGAGACGGTTACTGAAAACTCTACATTATGCTGGACAGTATTGATTTGTCCAAAGTCGTTGAAATCACGGTAATCGAATACGATTTTAATGATAATAAAAATAGGAAAGCGTAATTTGATCACAATTTGTTGTCAAACTGGTAATGGTTCCATCCCTACAGTAAACACACTGAAGACTCGGACCTGGAGGCCATGAAGGGCGTCATGTCCAGCTCTAGAGGAAAGGACACATATGTGGTGATCTTCCGCCGGAGCTTCGCCGAATGCTCGAACCGCTGCACAGAAGACACCAGAGAATCAGACACAGCGAACCGTGAGAGTTTAGAAACACAGACACAGAAGGAAGCACACTAAAACATTCAGATCTTAGCCAGACTCCACAGATGCACCAGTATAAAAACACTGACTGATGACAACTACCTGGTCATTATGAGAATATTACAACCAGTATATGTATAATAATTATTATTATTAATATTATTATTATTATGAGAATATTATTTAAGATGCAATACCAGATCAGCAGCAATGGGATTTGTTCAGGGCAAATCGAACAGTATTTACATTTCTGCTATTATTACTATTATTAATAAAAATCAAACAAAGAATGTCTATTGAAATTGACGTTGCATACTCCTCTGGGTAAAACAATTAATAATAATAAAATATGTTTTTACAGTAGTAGCAGCAATGATAATATAAATAACAATAATAATAATACCTGAAACAAATGTGAAAAGTCTGCCATCAATTATTTTGCTTTGAATAGGACACAGTAGTACAGAATTCACTTGTAAAAATGTAATATTTAATAATAATAATAATAATAATAATAATAATAATAATATTACCAACATTAAATAATTTATATTTAACTATAAATAGAATATAAATCAAAAAATTTTAAACTAATGTGTACAAAAGAAATATAATAAGCTATCAATACAGTAATAATATTAAAATCAATAATAATAATAATAATAATAATCTAAAATGAATGAAAAGTGAAATCTCATTTTGTTTTAAATACTACACATTAGTACAGAATTAGTATATTTCTTAATCATCATTTAATACTTAATAAAAAATACAAATATTTTGGCAACATTTCATAATATAAAATTAAATTTTGTATATACATTTTAAAATTCCATACTAATGTGAATAAAACTAAAACAATAACATTAAAGTAATAGTGTATAATTGATTTAACACAGTACACAGTATTATAGAATTGTGATATTTCTATACATGTATAATTTATCAATTAATATTATTGTTAATAATAGTGTTTATAATATTTACCATTATTATCATCATCAACTTTTACTACAATTGTGAAAATAATATTAACAGTGAATTCTGAAATCAAAACGATGTACAGTATTAAAATATACAAACATGCACAATTGTAAATGCATATGATATTGCTCAGTATGTAAAAGTGATCATCAACATTTTATCAGATACAATTAATTTAGCGATCAATAATAACTGATATGTCATGTATCCCTACTTGCTCTGTAGGTAATGCATGCATGCACGCTCACTTTGAGATGGAAACACGCCACGATGGGAAGCCTCTTCATAGTCAGCTGCTTGGTGGACTCCTGGTAACTATGGCAACCGCTGCATTTGATCTTGGCACTGCTTCCTAAGTGTTCGGGTCGAGTGAACCTGCGATGCAGAAGTGTGAGTCAGAGCGATCGCACACACGGCTGTCTGTGCTGGGGCTCAGGTGCGTCTGTACCTGCGTAAGCAGTCTGTGAGCGTGGTGGCTCCGCTCGGGTGACTGTCTCCGTTCATCACACTGCCATCACTGCCCGGGCTGAGCGGCCAGAACGGGGTGGAGGACCCCGGCAGATCCAGACTGATGTCCCAGAACGGGTCTATCGTTGTGGAAACCCCACTGTGGACGAGAAACACCACATGAGACCCCGGAGCACAAAACCAGTCATAAGGGTCCATTTTTTTAAATTGAGATGTATGCATCATCTAAAAGCTGAATAAATCATCTTTCCATTGATGCATGGTTCAATACGTGTCTGATTCAAGATACAACTATTTGGAAATCTGGAATCTGAGGGAGCAAAAAAATAAAATAAATAAATATTGAGAGCCTTAAAAAAAAAAAACATTAATTTGGTGGAAGTAATTAAAACTCGACTTGATAGAAGCAGCAGCATCTTGAGTAATTGGGACGCAGCAGAACTGAATGGGGAGTGCAATGCCTCTGTTAAACACAGGGTGGTGCTGAGGAGCATCAGTGACCTGTGCACTTCACACAGGATCTGAACACACAGGAAGGTCAGAGTTCACACTGGGTTACATATAGAGCACAGGATACAGACACCGGCTCTGTTCCAAAACCTAGTGAGCTGCCTACGTAGGGAGCATTTAAGGCAACACAGATTTAATGACTGCTTCGAATAGTAGGAAGGATAATTCTGCTGCCTACTGGGACACCACATGTGGACCTCGATATTTAGTGCTGATTGTGTCACTCATTTATTCAATACCAAAAAAACGGATCAAAATTAAAATAAATATTAAATCAAATTTTTTTTTTTACTGGTATCTATTTTCTATTAAATATTTCAGCCAATATTTTCTGCGAAAAAAGTACTGATAAAAAAATTCTAAAACATTCAATTTAATGTTCAAATATAGCACAAAAATATGTAATTTTCTAATTAAAAAGTTTACAGATATTTTTTGTTCAAAAAGTACAAAGAAAAAAACTAATTCTAATAAATTAAATATTAAAATTGTATCTAAAATACTTAATTAGATAATAAATACTTGTATTTATTTTGAGTGCAAAAAAAATAAAAAAAATAAAAAAATCGCTGTTAAATATTCAAATTAAAAACTGTAGAAGGCACACATAAAATGTGAAAGCCAATTTTAAATTTTGGGGTGTACTGTCCCTTTAAAAAAAAACTGTATTCACAAACAAACTAGCAGAAGAACACATCAACACAATCAATTCAATGCATGCATTTAAGCAAGAACAGATGCATGAAGGATTGATTGGCCTGTGCTGCGTCGGCTCTTACTTGCAGACTTGGCAGGTGACGTCAGACTGCAGGCCTCCCGTGAAGATTTGGTCAATGATGCAGCTGCAGTGGTTTGGGTTGTTGGCTTTTTTCCCATTGTCATCTCCTTAGTGGACATTGAAGCAGCATATGATCACACACACACACACACAGAGAGAGAGAGAAGGTCTGATTAGAAAGCAGCACTCGGTTTGCTGCAGAAACACCCCTCCCTTCACTTCCACACTGCAGGAGGAAGAAGGAGATCCGTCTCTTCCTCTCTTCCTCTACGGAGCGTCTGATTCTCTCGCTCTCTGACCCTGACTTCACCGTGTCAGGACATGTGCAGCTTCACGAATCCAGTTATGACTTAAAATTGAAGATATTGGTGCAAAACATTTTATTATACAAAATCAATATCAGACAAGCAGGGAGAGCTGTTTTTGACTTGAATATCATGAGCTTAAATGTGATTTTAGTAAGAAGTTGATATTGTGTTATATTTTCAAAGCAATATTATGTGTTTTTGGTCAATTTTGCAAAGAATGTATTACCGTTAAAGCCACAGCAGAACTGTGGCGCGCCAGAGAAACACAGCCGTGTTTAGTTTCTGAACGAATCTGTGTTTTGAACGAATCGAGTGAATCAATGACTCAAGACTCAATCAGAAAGAGTCGTTTACTTCATTCCTGAATGAATCAGTTGTTTCAATGAATCAACGGATGACATTTACCACCACCTGCTGGCAGATTTTGTTTCTTATTTAGATAATTTAATTAATAATAATAATAAAAACATTAAAGGGATAGTTCGCCAAAAAAAACTAACAAATCTATTTTCCCATTTAATAAAAATATCTTGTGGGTATTTTTGTTCAAATTAATTTTGTCATTAATTAACTGAAATATCGTGTAATTAATTAGATTAAAAATTTGAATCAACTGACAGCCCTATACACACACACTAAAAAACTTTTACTATCAAAACTTTGTTTAAGCATCAGATGAACCCATCACCGTCCCACTGGCTCCACCAATGGCGTTGTTCCGGGGCGGGGCTTTGTGTTTGTTCAGCCAATGGCAGATGATGTGGCTCTGAATCCACACACTTCATCTTCCACAGCTCAATCTCAGTCTCAAACACTTCCTGTCTCCATTACCACGCATCACACATCCCTCCTGCTCCGTGTCACACATCTCATCTCTAAACTAGCCAGGTGGAACTGATGTGATTAACTAGCTAATGCTGCGTTTCACTCATTCGGGAAACATTTGCATACATTTGCAGCTTCCTACTGGATAAAGTGCAACCGATCTTGAATACGGGGTTCCAACTCTGAAACCTAGCAAAAAACACACTATTCGAGAGATTTGTGCCCACAAACATGGTGGATAAATTACAAAATGAAGACCAAACACAAAACGAATGACAGTTTTCAGAAACGGTTGTGTAAAACACAGTAAATAATAGATCTTATATCTTCCAATAAACATAAAATAAAAACATGCACTGCAGTTTAATTGCTAAATGTTGTGTAATCAAGTAGTGTTGAGTTAAGTAGAGAACTCCCAGGTTTGACTCTAAAAGGAACGCATTCATTTAGTATCATTTCTTAAGTTATTGTTATCTTTTATTTCACATTGTTTACTCTTATGTCTTAATATTTTTTATTCATTATTAGGATTTATTGTTTTCACAATTGTTCTTTGTAATTTTATTAGTAAGTGTATTTTTATCTATTTATTTTAGGAATTACAATGTATTATTTATATATGCTGAAAAATATTTTAACAACCAAAAAAATTATTATTAATACAAATTAATAAAAATGTATACACACACACACACACACACATATATATATATAATAAAAATATCTTAAGTACTGGTGAGATATCACACAGGAAAAACACACATCCAAATCTGAATGGGAATTATTATTTGAATATTATTATTATTATTATTTTTTATTAATTTACTTTGAATCATTTACTCCTATCCACATTTTATTAAATTAAATAATACTTATTTTTTAAATGTATTTATTCTGCATTTACTGTTTTTATTAGTACCTTATTTATACATTATAATTATAAAATAATAATTATTTTTAAAAACAACAAAATCAATGATTAATATGAATTTTGGTTGCTGTATCTAAATTTTTTTTACAATTAAGTACTGGTGAAATGTCAAGTAGGAAAATCCCATATCAGTCTCACCTAAACACAATGATGCTATTTTTATTTATTTTTTCCAATTATTATGATTTTGTTTACTCCTCACCTTTTCTATTTATATATGATTATTATTTATAAAGTATGACTATTACTGTTTGCCACAATTTTTATAAGGAATTTATTATTTATACATTATTGTTATTATTAATATTAATCATAAAATAAAAATGTAGTTAACATACCGTTTGGTTACTACATACTCTAAAAGTTGCGCAATCAAGTAATGCTGAAATCTCAAGCAAGTTCAACTCTGAACGAAGTGGTTGAACCCAGCTGTGCTCTGATTGGCTGCTCCTCTGAAACGGGGGCATCTGATTGGCTGCAGTACCTTTGCAGTGTCTGTGGAGCACATCCAGAGCAGCGATGAGGAACTCGTGAGCGTCCTGCTGCTCGTAGCCGGCGAGATGTCGAGCATGAGTCCAGACCAGGTGCAGCAGCCGGAAGGGAATGTGAGGAGAGCGGTGACCCGAGTAAAACTACAGGACAGACAAAGAGAGAAAGACAGCACTTTCCTTTATATTAAGTGGATAGTTCCGCTCCTTGATTCTGATTGGCTGAGCCACGTTTGAAGCTGTTGTAATTAACACTACACACACCTTTGTTTACAACAGTTTCTGAGGAACTACATTGTTCGGTGGAAGAATACGGTGTTTATTAATATCATTACACTTTATCTGCTCAGATTCAGATTCTTGGTAGCAACCAATGAGAAAGTAGAAGTGCACCGCTTGAGAGGATTCCAGAGAACGCTGCTCAGACCACATCAAGCACAATAGAGGACAGGTTGATTATTGCTGTTTCGGGTTTGCAATAATCTACATCAGAGAGAGAGTGTGTAAGAGTGTGTGTGTGTGAGTGAGAGAGTGTGTGTGTGTGTGTGTGAGAGAGAGAGTGTGTAAGAGTGTGTGTGTGTGTGTGTGTGTGTGTGTGAGAGAGCGTGTGTAAGAGTGTGTGTGTGTGTGTGTGTGAGAGAGAGAGCGAGAGAGTGTGTAAGAGTGTGTGTGTGTGTGTGAGAGAGAGTGTGTAAGAGTGTGTGTGTGAGTGTGTGTGTGTGTGTGAGAGAGAGAGTGTGTAAGAGTCTGTGTGTGTGTGTGTGTGTGTGTGTAAGAGTGTGTGTCTGTGTATGTGGGCATGTTTTTGTATCATATCAGGACACAACTCTGTATAATGACATGGGTATGACACAGGTATTACAAGGAGAGGGTGACTTATGAGGACATAACCCATGTCCCCATTTTTCAAAACTTATAAATCATACAGAATGAGTTTTTTTGAGAAAGTAAAAATGCACAAAGTTTCCTGTGAGGGTTAGGGTTAGGTGTAGGGTTGGTGAAGGGAGATAGAATATACAGTTTGTACAGAATAAAAACCATTACACCTATGGGATGAACACACTTTACACAAAAACAAACGTGTGTGTGTGTGTGTGTGTGTGTGCGCTCACCTCCTGAAAGAGCTGAGACATTTCACACACCAGGCAGGAGCTGGACTGCATCTCACACTTGTGTCGGTCAGACAGGAAGAAGTCCCTCAGCAGTGGAGTGTGTGTGAGCGCCTGGACGATGCAGTTCATAAAGCACGTGTTCCCGAGGTTTATCAAACCCCTCAGTCCTGAAGAAAACACGAGAGAGTTAGAAAAGAGGAAGAACAGGAGGAAATGTTGTGGCTGAGTATTCACAGTAAAAGACTCATCACCAGTGTATTCGCTTGTTAAGTCTGACGTCACGTAGCAGCGCTTCCGTGTCCAAACGCTCTATCAGTTACCACGAGAAAACAACAAAAGGTGCTAATATAAACTCACAATGTGATAGCATACTAGCGAAAAAGTTATAATTCTTAACCTTTAACTCCATACCGAAGTCCCAGATAGCCAGACAATGAAAATATAAATATAAAAAAAAATATATAAAAATTATTTGTGTTTGGGACGCTGTGAGCACGGAGACTGTAGTGTATATCGTAAGTTTGAAAGCATTTAGCTTACATTATTAATATGAATAAACCGTGCTCATAAACGGCTGCTGGTGTAGTATTCTCAAGTGAAGCGAGTTGAGGCCTGGACCCGGAAGCTTCTTACGTCATCACTTAACAACCAATTGGTTTGAAAAGCAAATATCATTTCATTTTTAAACCGTTTTAAAATTTTTAACTTTTACGCTTTTCCTTTAAACTTAACCCCTTAACTGTCACTCACAGTTTTGCACGATCCAAACGTACATTTTTATAATTCATGACTGAAAACATTTGTAAGATGATATTGATGTGCCATTTACATGGTAATGCAATGTCTGATTTTAAAAAGGGTTTTAAAGGATGAATTTTGAGATTTAATATTTTCAGTTGATATATAATTTCTGATGGTTTCTAAAATGTGATAGAGAAAAAGGCAACGAGGAAGTCTTTTTTTTTTTTTTTTTTTAAACAAAGGTCAGAACTATTGTTATAATTGTCATAATTCAGGTTTTTGATGGTGCACTCTTGTCATAAATTAATTGATTACTTTCCCTACATAATCTTTAACAAAAAACATTGGTAAAATATATATTTGGGAGTCTTAGACCTTTCCAACGATATATATAGTTTGACAAGATTAGATTAGATTTAATTGTAATATAGTGAAGTAAATTTAGGCGTAATTAAAAATAATAATTAAAGTAAAAACAGTAAAAAGAGAATTAAAAATATTGTTAGAATTAAAAATTATTTTACTCTGTATTATATACTGATCTATTTCTTATTATTATTTATAAATAATAATAATAATAATAATAATAATAATAATACATTACTATAAAAATTACAGAGTAAGAATAAATTAATAAAACTGTTGTTATTAATATTAAATCATTGATAATAAATGCCAAAAAAATATAAACACTAAAAAGGAAAAAAAATTATATACATCTAAAATTGTAATTGTTATTGTTATTAATTTACTTTGTATTATTTGCTGTTATAATGGATTGGATATTTGTAATTAATAAGTATCATTATGAATAATAATAATAATAATAACAATAATGAATAGTTACAATCACCATTTGCTTGTATTTAGTTATCACCATTTTTACTAGTAATTTATTATTTACAAATTAGTTTAATTTACATTCTATTGTTTATTCACATAATTTTAATTAGCAATTTATTATTTATTAATTATTAAGAACAATACATTTACTTCATATTTACAGTCCATTTTTATTAGTTATTAATGTTTAAATATATATTTTGTTTTATAAATTTACTTTGTATTTACTGTACCACCACTTTAATTAATATTTTGCTATTATTTATACATTACAATTATTATTAACAAGAACGTTATTAATTTACGATTTTATTAGTTATTATTAGTTAATTTTTATAATTATAATAACAAATAATAATGAATGAGTAACATGCAATAAAGATTCAATAATAATAATAATAATAATAATAATAATAATAATAATAATAAGTCCTCATCTGAAGGTTACAATGAAACCAATTTGGGCAACATGCATACAAAAATTGAAAATAATTATTTAAAAAGGCATAAAACAAAAACAAATGGTTAAACGTTCTCTGCCTATTAGAAAATCAAAAGCACAGGATGCAACATCGGATTAATAAAATCTCTTCAGTTGAGCGCTTGTGCAAACCAATGCATTTTCACAAGGTAAGTATCCTGGACTGGATCTGAAGAGGACAGCTCCAGAAGACTCTCCCTCTCGCTCAGTTTGACAGGTTACAGGATGAACGAGCGGACAGAAGGCCTGCGCTCCTCTCTCCGGGAGGCTAAACGTCTTCCACTGGCTTCCCTCCCAGACATCTGCTCCTCACGCTTCCCAGAGTTTAGTTAAGAGAGGGACGGAGACGGAGGCACGACCAAAACAAGACGACAAGCAAGAGAAGACCTGGAGAGAGACACATGTCTCCCGCGGCACCTCACGCTTTCAAGTGCTGATGTATTATTAATGCACACGAGTGATTGAACATCACACACACACCGCTGCTGACAACGACCCCCTGCTTCTCACACCAGCATCTACCGAAAACAAACTGCTTGCATAAAATAAATTGGGTGTGCATCACATAAAATAAATTAAAACGCGTTACCCAAGTTTGTTTAGGCATTGCTATATGCTGCTAGTGATTCCAGTTCCATTAAGATGGTATCATTTCAGACAGTCAGTTTTTTATGTGACAATTGTGATGCAAGTATTTTTTTTTGGTGTGTGATTCACTAAAAATAACTAGCTCAAAAGAGTCATTCGTTCAGGAATCGGTTGGATTGGTTCAGTTGTGCAGTGTTTCAAGACTATTTGCTTCAGAATCAGACTCTACTCTGGTTGTGCCATTTGGCTTTGATTCACTAGGACCAACTCAAAAGAGTCAGTAAAGGAATCAGTTGGATCACACTGGTTGATTCACCAAAAAGAACCTACTCAAAAGAGTCATTGATTCAGAAATCTGCTGGTCGTGCTGCATGTTTTCGATTCAAGGTTGTGTAAATGCTCATAGAGAGTCATTTGCTCAAGAACCAAACTACTATAGTTGTGCTATACGTTTTTATTTTTTATTCACTACAAAAAACCAGCTCAAAAGAGTCATTCGTTTAGAAATTGATTGTGTTTTCAATTTACTATAAAGAACTGGCTCAAAAGTGTATTTGAGGTTAGTTCACCTGAAAATGAAAAAGATGATATTTTGAATAGTGCGTGTAATCAAATAGTCTCTTCTTTTATATTCAACATAAAGCGACTCATACAGGTTTGGAACGACATGAAGGTGAGTAAATGATGACAATTTTTATTTTTGGGTAACTGTCCCTTTAAGAATCGGACTACTCTGGATGTGGTGTGGTTTTGATTCACTAAGACTCATTTAAAAGAATCATTTGTATAAGAACCGGTTCAATCACACTAGTTGAGCAGTACGTTTTAGATTTACACCGATGACGACTCGAAAGTCCGTTGCTTGTTATTCGTGTATCATCATTCACTAAAATTAACTAGTTCAAATGAGTCATTCGTTCAGGATTCGGTTGGATCAGTCCAGTCGGTTCAGTGTTTTTTTTCTTTTTTTTCTTGATTCAAGTTAATCAAATAGTAAAGAATAATTTGCTTAAGAATCAGACTACTCTGGATATGCAGCATATTTTTGAATCACTAAAAATTGGTTGTGCTGCACGGTTTTGATTCACTAGCTCCAACACAAAAGAGTCGCTAAAGGAATCAATTGCATCACAACATTTTCCCAACTCTCAATCCCAGTTGCTTTAGAATACAAATCTACTGGTATAAAAAAAATGACTGTGCAAAATGATTTTGCTGTTGATTCTATTTCATTTCATTGTCCTGAAGTCAAGCGCTGAGCTCGCAGCTGATTGGTCAGTCTTTAATATAAACAGGTTTTGACACTTCCAGTAGACGCAGCCTAAAGCCGTTGTGTCGTGATTGGATGTGTCACCACACACCTCTGGTTTACTCTGGGTGTAAGAGAGGCTCAAACCCAACATCTCACACAATAACCCTCCTGAATTCATCATGCATGGGTCATATTATGTCTTGAATGATCAATGGAAGCTGCGTCTCTCATATGGCTAATCGCATTAGTGTGTTTCTCTGGGTGTGAGAGAGGCTGGCGTTTAGCGCCGATGCTGTGCCTGTGGCGCAGACGTTTAACACCATCACTCCAGCGCCAGGCCTTCTGACAGAGGAGAGACAGGCGAGAACGAGAGAAGGGAGAGAGCCCAACCACAGAGACTCTTACTCTCTCTCTCTGTCATGGCACGCACACACCAAAATTGATGAAATGTTCACAACTGATGGCGCTTCTGGCCAATAAACAGAGTGCTTTTGGCTCCGCTGCAGTCTCCAGACGCTTGACTACTGCAAAATCTTCTGAACCAACTAGTTTTATACAGATGAGTTCTGGCAGACTGCTAATGAAGTATAAGTGCTGTATTATTGAACAGCGAGGCCTGTGGGAAAGGAAGTTCTTACCTATGGTGCAGTTGGCTGTAATCTTCCTTCGTTTGGGGTTGTGTCGCAGCAGCTCCAGCTCTCGTTTCGTAGGCTCCCACATTGAATATTTCTCTCCAATACCTGATTATATAAATATATTAACATTGATAATAATCAGAAATGTTTCTGATTGTGACACTGAAGACTGGAGGAATGATGCTGAAAATACAGCTGCACATCACAGAAATAAATTACAGTTTAATAGATATTCATATAGAAAAGGGTGTTTTAAACTGTGATAATATTAAAATAATTTTTTACTATATTTTTGATCTAATAAATGGAGACTTGGTGAGCACAAGATATACATACATATATATATATATATATATATATATATATATATATACACACACACACACTCAAAATGTTTTGAAGAGTATTGTATATATTCTAGTTAGGGCTTGTCTAAAATTAAACTTATTTATACATAATTTGGCCTGATTTATCTGAGCGTTCAGTTTTTAAGTGAAAAGCATCGGTGGATAATTTTGGCTGTGTCACAGCATGAGCTCGGATCAATAAGGCCTACGATCAAAGCAGCTCAAAATGCCATGACGTCACTGCTGTATTTGTGAATGTCATGACAAAGGCAGAGCTAATTATTTAAACGAAACCTGAGTAAAACTTGCATAAAAAAATCAGAACGCCATTATCTTCTAAATTTCCTACAGCACACACAAAACTGGTTTAGCACTGTTGCATTTTACAATTAAGCAGATTCAATAGAAAGAAAAATTAGTCATAATCGGTGTCCGAAACCAAACACACACTCTCGCCCTCCTGTGGCTTCTAACATTCATTTTCTGAATTATCAGGCCCTTAAGCTACAGGCCAAGTTGAACTACATTATGCATAAGAGAAGGGGGGACCTACCTTGCAATTTCCACGCTTTTCTTTGTTCTTCTTTGGCAATCTGCTCCATGTCTTTGTCGTATATGTAGTCTTGGCACACAAAGCAATATATTCCACCGTACAAAAGGTCTATAGCTGAATAAGAGAAGAAGAACAACACAGGAACCTATTAGAGGCCTTTCGCATCTTCCCGTATCTGTCCTGTAAATATGGATGAGGCATTAAGGAAGCATTGCAAGCAGCGCAGCAAATCTGCCTCCTTTTATAAGTGATGGGAATAATAATTAGGGTGCAGCACAGAAAACATCCATCGCTGCTTGTGCCACAAGTCCTCTGTGAAATTTTATAGCGAGCAATGCGATCGCAACACAGACCTGTAATTGTGAATGAGGATTACGAGTTATCGTTCGTGAATGCTCGTCCCTCCATTTCTCCGAGCCTGCAGCATCAGTACCTGTTTTTCAGTTCTCATGGCAACCAAACGATGGTGTGTTTCACACAGAAGCACTAAATGTTCGCAGGTGGAGCGCAGCAGCGGGGACGGACGTCTATTTGTGACACGGCACCGAAACACAGCCCAGCACAAGCTGCAGAGAGGAGACTATGAGGCTTTTAGTGGCTTTCAGTGCAGAGAGACTAGCGGCTGAATGTTAGCATGGCTATATTATTGTCCAAGTCTTATTGTCCAACTGGCAGGACTTTAACAATCAGCAATTTAAAACTGACCCTATCTTTCCACATAAATGTACTTAGTCTTATGTTTATGGTTTATTAGTGCAAAAAAATGCCTGCATTATACAAATGCAACAAAATGCAATCGGAAAAATAAAATTAGCTAGAGCCCGACCGATATGGGTTTTTTGGGGCCGATACGGATACCGATATTGGGGGGTAAAATAAGGCAGATATTTATTTCTTTATTTATTTTATATATATATATATATATATATATATATATATATATATATATATATATATATATATATATATATAGGCTGATTTCTTTGAGTATATTATAGTACAGTATCAATTAGTGGTCAACCGATATATCACCATGGCCGATATATCTGCCGATATTTGTCATTTTTCAAATATCGCCACTGGTCATTAAGTTTTTCGGCTTGGCCGATGTGATCCACACACACACACAAATTTTTTTTGTAATGATGACTCAAATGTGGTGATCAAACACTTATAAATGACTTGACTGATATTTTAATGGAGGTAGGGCATTTAACAATTAAAAAATAAACCTTATTATCCAAAATGAGTCTGACATTGAAGAGTAAAGTTAAAGTTTATACAACTTTATTTCAATTCAAATTCCATTCAACTTCATTCCTTGAAGTTTATTTCCCTTCGGAACATTCATGTGACAAGCTCATATCGGCCGATAAAAGCAGCAAAATGAGATATCGGTTGAGCTCTAATATTAGCCAACATATTAGGGTTGTACTAATCGTGTACTAATGACCACAATCCAATCAAATCCTACTGGAGAAATACCTTTCCCCCCTTTTTATTACACACACCTTTTATATTCCTCTAAATTATTTCGGTTGCACTTACAAATGCATTGATATTCTTAGGATTGTATATTCCTATTATTAAACTATAATCCTGTTCAATATAGTATATTCCTTTTTTACAAATTTTTTGGTCACAATTTTTACCATGGTGACTCTGGCATTTAAAAAAGAAAAGAAGAAAAAAGTGTAACTATTAATGCTGCTTGCTAAAGCGTATACTTAGTTACCTTTGGGATTTCTCTGCTAAATCAACTGATGGACAGAGCTAGGACTACATTGTTTCTTTTCATTTCAGTGTACATCACAATATGCAAGAAAAGGTCTGTCAATATAGCAATTTTATTACAACTTTGACAGTATTTTTAAAGCATTGCGTTTTAATCTATTTTTTAAAGACAGTGGTCACGCATGATGGCTTTAAACACTATTTGGATTAGACAAGCAGAAAAGAGAGAAGTAGCATGAGAAAATGCGCACACACACACACACACACGCATCAGATGAATAAACCAAAAGCATAGCAGGCCTTCAGGTAACCATGGGAACCAGTGCAGGAAAAAGAGGAAAGAGCACCGAGATCAAACCTGACAAGTGTGAGCCGACGAAACAGAAGACCATCTAAATAAACCTGAACAACAGATGCACAAAACGAAGCCGGCTCATTCAGACTTAATTACTCCCCGTTTGTCTTTAGAGAATAATCACGGTTTTCCTCCTCGGGAGCTGTGCTCGTTCACAGATATCCCTTGTACACAGGCTAACCTAATTAAATGTTCAATCAAACCCCGAGGGGAGCTCGACACACACGAGCGATGGGTGACACTGCGGATGCGTTATGACGCCTGCGGCACGAGAAACCATAAACCATCACCTGGAGCCAAACAAACCACACTGGATCAGCAGCGAGGGACTTCATTTGTTCATCAAGAGACATATAAGATGCTTAAGAGTCCAACAGCAGCACACTAAGAGTCAGCACGGCCATCTGTGAATGATGCACTACAGAAACAGACTGACTTTCCAAAATAATATACATCAGAAGTTAATCCCAAGGAGATATTGTGTGTGTCTGTGTTCATACACAAGGAAATCCCAAAGGATGCAGACTGAGACGAGACGTCAGCTTTGTATCTCGAGGTAGAAAGTGATTCAATTCCTCACGTATAGCTCAGATTTTGGGTTTTTCCAAACAGGTGGGTGATGAAGTCTATGCTACCGCCGCGAGTCACACATTCACACGCTGGGACGATCATCCCCTCGCACACTATAATTACCCACACTCCCGTCTGTTTGCGCTTCTTATTTGTTTGTTGTCGGAGGGTGGCACCCATCCTCATTAAAACAGAGGGGATAATTACATGCCAGCGATGCATTAAGGAGCTGGGACCCCTTCCAAACATCTGCGGCCGGATCTGTGCACTTGCTGCTTCTTGCTCGAGAGGACGATCAAGATTTTGGAGCAGATGTGAAACTGGGTTTTGAAGGGGCCTATGATTTCGATGCCGATATCAAGAACATACTTGTGTTATCCAGTCGTAAAAATGGAATTTAAAGTTTAAACTTTCTTCCGTGTTTTCCAGTAAACCTTTGTGGTGCAGCACTGTGTTTACCAAAAAGGAATATTTTTTTTTTATTTTTATTACCGTATTTTTTGGACTATAAGTCGCACCTGAGTACAAGTCGCATCAGTCCAAAAATACGTCATGATGAAGAAAAAAAACATAAGTCGCACTGGACTACAAGTCGCATTTATTCAGAACCAAGAACTAAGAGAAAACATTACCGTCTCCAGCCGCGAGAGGGCGCTATATGTTTTCAGTGTAGACAACAGGAGCAATAAGCAGCATAGAGCGCCCTCTGGTGGCTGGAGACGGTAATGTTTTCTATTGATTCATTTCTCTCAGTTCATGTCAAATTAATTTTGATAAGTCGCACCTGACTATAAGTCGCAGGACCAGCCAAACTATGAAAAAAAGTGTGACTTATAGTCCGGAAAATACGGTATTTGGTATTATGTTTTAAAAGGGTAATTTAATTGTTAGTTAAGTTAAAATTACAACCCTCAATTATTTACATTTTTAGCTATTTTTTTCATGCAAAACTATTACACTTTAAGAAATTTATTGATTAGACATGCGCTTTGTTTATTAAAATTTTATGAACCCATTAAAATGGAATCCAGAAAAAAAAAAATAATAATAATAATAATAATAATAATAATATATAAAATCATAAATATATCACTCCAAAAATAATTTCTCACTATTTATAATAATCATAAATCCAGAAATGTAAACAATTTCAGAGTAAAAATGTAAAAAAAAAAAAAACATTTTTATACCTTTTACATTTTTCCATTATTGTAAAAACACTTAAGTTGTTAAAGATTAATTAAATCAAATGGTTACACATGCTTTGAGCATTATAAAAAATTCATCTAATCTAATAAAACAGATTATATAGGGCCATAGTTTTGGTGCAAGTAGAGCTGAGCTACTGAATCAAATCAGAATATCTCTGCTCAATATTCAGTGTGCATCTAGAGACCTGATGAAGCGTTGTGACTGTGTGTCCTTTATTCATCAGCTCCATCTGAGCTGTAATCGAGGCGATGGCGTGCTCTATTTTCTGTCCGTGTGGGAGCGAGTCTTACCTTAGAGAAGCAGAGATGTCACTGCGTGCGTCTTACCTAGGTTGTGTCTCTTGTTTTTGGCGTGATCGTGGATGTGTTTCTTGCTGAAGCAGCCGAAGAACACACAGTGGAGACAGGAGTGAAGCCGATTCAAATGAGCTCCACACAGGTGACACACGCATGACTTCGCCTGGGAACAAAAGAGAAAGAGAGACAGGCGTTTAGTTACATGTGACGTTAAAATAACTAGCTGGTAGACTGTCTGAACCACTAGTAAATTAGCAGCAGTGAAATCCCATCGATTTTCTCAATGAAGAAACCTCTTCAGATGCCATTCTTAGAGAGTTAGACAACAACTCCTGTCCTACAAAAGGATAAATAAGTCAATAACTACAACATTTAGGCTAATGCACAAAGAAGAGGAGAAAACAAAGTCAGTATCCCAATGCTGAAGGTTGTGCTATAGATGGCTATAGAAGCAGTGCTTTAAAGAGATATGAACATTTTGCAATTACCTTAAATTACACCATGCCAAAAACGACCATCTTTAAAAGACTATGACCGATGTCACTAAACTAATATAAATGAAATTCAACTATTCTTAAAACCATGTATTATACGTAATATTAACAACACTGCAAAAACTGAAAATTAAAAAAAAAGATCTTTAAATTAAACAATAATATAGAACTTAATTTACACTTTAGTTAAATATAAATAAGTATACATATAATAAATATTTAATTAAACGAACGAATAAAAAGGTTATTTTAATTATATACATTAATAAGTTTAAAACATAAATACTACATCTCATAAAAATTAACACAATTTAATATTTTATCTCAACATTTTCGAATAATTAGAAGCTGCATTAATACATACAGTAAATAATATATATGGTTGAATAATATAAACCATTTAACCATGCATTTTTTTATTCATAGTACACACATACATACATATATATATATATATATATATGCACAGAATAATCATTTATAATAAACACTAAAATCAGTCCCACCCTAATTTATTTTCTTTTTTTAAGAAGCCATTTAACTCGAATATGCATCACAGCAGAAAAAAAACAATTCCAATTTCTGTTTCATGCCGCATTGAAATATTAATGCAAAAAAATAGAATGCTGAAGAAAAACTGATTTAACTCTTCAACCTCCAGAAGCCTACTCTCAACAGCATGACTTCACGCTTCAGTCTTTAACAGCTCGCTCTGCCTTTACCTCCTTTCATCAGAGTAATACGATCGGAGACGTGGAGGGAGAGAGGCCTGTGAAAAAGAGGCTAATATCATTAAGCATTACAGCAATATGAGATTTCAAGTTCTGCTCGTGTTATATGGAAGCAAAAGGAAAGGCTTGATGTGATGGCCGTGCATCTCGACCCAGATCCACAGCTTCACCACGCCCAGACACTAAAACACTGGTGTGCAAAACAGCGCACTACACTTCTGCAGCGCACTGCGCTTGTATGCAAATGATCTGTGAGTAGAAGAGCGGTTATAATGCACAGGGAAAACAGTGCAGTGAATGCATTTAGCTTGTGACAAAAGCCACAAGTTTATTATACTGCATTTAAAAGAATCACTTTTATTAAACCTGCAACATACAGCATTGCATAATGCATGCAGTTTCACATACTATTTTAAAAAAACGTATGCAGTAAACGGTACAAAAGGCTTCATTTAATTTGCATTTAAGAGTAAAACAAAAACCAAATATATTGTGTGAAAATAATACACATCTTTGCATGCATCACTGATACTCAACACCAGACAATCTTTCATAAAACACTATTTTCTGGTGTAGGAATCTTAGAGCATTATTATATTTTGGGCAAAAATGTTTTGCCTTCACGTTGTAGATTGTATAAGAACAGATTTATTTTAGTTTATTTGTTTTTTCTTTTGTAAACAATGCACGGGGAACAAAACGACTTAAGCGGGGGGGGGGGGGGGGGGTTGGGGGGGACAAGAAAAGGCTTCCCTAATAAAGTAGTTTATTTAAAATGCATTTATTTCATAATAATCATATGCCAATATCGTCTTTATGAACGACCATAACGCATCGAGTTTTCCATTTTTAGTTGAAAATGGTGTTTTGTAAACGCCCCCTTTAGTCATCAAACTCCGCCCCCACAAGATCACGCTCATCTGCATACACTGTTGAAAGCCACGCCCACATCTCAACATCCAATCAACAACCTCAAGCCCCGCCCCTTTATTTTCTCAGTAATCCATTACACTGGAATAAAAGATCTGTCGCTACTTCCGTAACATCGCGACTTCAATGAAAATGGCATGAATGGTTATGCATATGGTTTCTAAAAAAACAAAGCTAAAATAAAAATACTATTAAACCGATATAATAAAAACTCTCAAAGATCCGACCTTTTATGCAAGCTATGTTTCGCAGTGCTGTGAGAAAGCACCTACATTCACTAATGCAGTAAACTGAACGCTAGCGTTTCATTCGGACTCTCCACATCTCCTGATCACGCGTCATTTCTTCTTTATATCTACAGTACTCCTCCTCTCATCCTCAGATGTCTCTCTCTCTCTCATCCTACACACAGAGCATCAGCAGGTCCTCTCTGCGCTCTCCTGCTGGGGGTGATGCTGTAATGTTGAATGAGATGCATTGATCAGGACCTCATCTGAGACGAGGGTGTGGGGCTGAAACACACGGCAAGAAGGATCAGCTTCCTCCTACAAGATCCACTGCAAGATCCACTGCAGGATCCACACACACACACACATACACACACACACACACAGAGTCTATTTTTGCAGCTTGCTGGCATTCATATGTAATAGAAAACCCTTTAAATGGCAACGAAGCAGCAGATGCCTGCAGTCACCTGCAAGAGAATAAAAAAAACAAAAATACAAAAATAAAATTCTAAATATATAAAACATGGAAAATGAATAAACAAAAAAAAGTGCAATTAAAAAAATTAAAGAGGAGGGATAAATATGATTAAATAATGCAAAATATCCTAAAAAAGGGGGAATAAATGGGAGAGATAAAAACAACATCAGAATGTAAAATAAAATAGGACCGTTAATGATTAAAAGAAAAAAAAGTCAAAAAAACAAAAAAACAAAATAAATAAATTAGATAAATCTAAAACAAAATACAGATAAATAAAAAATCATTAATAAATCCGCAGTGCTGAGATGATGTTAAAGCAAGTTTCCACTCAATGGGTTTTGAACAAGTTTTTCTTAAACTAGTCAGTGAGGTGACTATCTTTGCTTTAGGGCTACATAAACAATTATTTTTTTCTAATAAAGCGAGATCTTCATTTGAATAATCCAGACAACAATTCTTAAAATCTCAGTCTCTTGTTGGATGTCTATTTAATATCGAACACTGCCCGTCCTGTTAAACTAACTCAACCCACTGCTGGACCTGTTATTAATCATCCAAGTTAATATTTTAAGGAAACATACAATGCATCCAGTGTGGTCCGATTCAAAAACTAATGACTCATGACTCAAATGAGCCGGATCTTTTTAGTGAATCAGAATCGAATCCAAACAGAACTGGACTCCAGGAGTGTGTTTGGGGCGGATGACATCATCAGAGGACGGAGAGAAGGGCTCCTCTGTTATATCCAGAGCCCAGACGTGATGCTGACTCAATAAAACAGGCTTCAAAAGAGAGAGAGTCCAGCTCCAGTGGCTCTGATTGGACAGATCCAGAAAACCAAGCAGCAGTGTCATCCTGTGTGCGGCTCACAGACCAATCAACAGAGTCCTGAGGAGATCCATCACAGAATCACTTTATTTCACTCGGGCTGAAAGTCAGCATATGTTTGAGAAGGAAGCATTCCTCTGCGACTAATTCGACCTAAATGCCACACTAAATGTAAAGCAACCAATCCCTTAATATTAAAAATATATATATTTTGGTGCAAAGACTTAGATGAACTCCTAATGTAAAAAAACATAAAAATGCTAAAGCAACTATTCTCTCTCAAAAAATAAATAAAACTGTGGATAAATAAGGTAAAAGTGTGCTTTTACATAGTTTTTTTTTAATCCCCGACTGATTTTACTGATTGCAATTTGTTCATATTTATAAAAAGTATTTATTTTTATTTTAGTTTTAGTCTTTTTAAAATGTCTACATGTTCTTTTACATTTTTTTTAATATACTAACTAGATGAAAAAGAAAAAGAATGCCCTGAAATATGTATGTGTATGCACATCTCTAAATGTGTGTGATTGTGTATTTTTTGAGGGGGGTTGGTTGGCTGAGGAGAAATAAAAGCTACATACTATATAAACCAGTTTCGACCCACCAATCACATCGGCTCTCACGGTTTCTATGGCAACTGAGCATCCAATCAGCGGCTCACTGCTGTGTTTCCAAGATCACAAGTGAAGGAGGAGGCGTGTGGGTGATGAGGAGAGGAGAAACAATGATGATAACAGAGGGATGACAGTTCAAACACATGCAGATGAGGGACGGGGACGCCTCGGAGCGGCTAAAGAAACCAGATCGGCTGAGAGAGAGAGAGAGAGCGAGAGAGAGAGAGAGAGAGAGAGAGAGAGAGAGAGAGAGAGCACTGGGAGAGTGGGGCTGCACCACAACACATCAGTGGAAAGGGCCTGTCAATTACCCAGAATCCCCTTGTGCTGAAGGACTGCTTCTGAATGGGACACGGAGCATCATTACAGACCAGCCCTCGTCTGCAATTAAACACTCATCAGAGGAACTCCAGCTCCTCAAGATACCCATCAGGCAACTCAAGTCAAAAATGACATTAAAAATAATAATAAAAAAAATAATAATAGAGAAAAATTATACATTTATTGGTGGGCAATATGACCAAAATCACGATGACTAATATATATATATATATATATATATATATATATATATATATATATAAAGAGAGAGCGAGATGCGGTATAATTATTTTATTTTTAAAGGTTGTTTTTAATACCACCAAAATGTCACTTGTTTGCACCAATACAAGTAAAATTTCATGGTTCTTGATACCAACTTCTATAAATATATACATTATGTATATTTAATGATGGTTGGCTGAAACTATTATTAATATTATCATCATTTTTCACTACTGTTATAGTTTTATTTTAAACGTGACACTTGCTGTGGTCTGTGACGCATCAGTACAAACCAAACTAAACACGTGAAGTGAGCTGAACCTCCAAAATGTGATTTCAGTGATCAGATCAATAAGAGATTTAGTCCTTCACTTCTCAGATGATCCGAGGATAAAAACAGCATAAACCGGGCCAGAGATGTGAAGCCAAGCCGAGGTGAACACAAGCACATACAATAAATAAATGAAGACACCCGCAGGCGTTCTGCATGTGTAATGAACGATCTGTTCACCTGCTGATAGAGCAAAGCAGACACGTCTTCTACGTGAAGCTCATAAAGAGACTCAGAGCATGATCAGTGTTGGGTTAAACAGAACGAGAAGCGAGGCGTCATCACATCGTATAACAAGTTTTTTACAAGAACCTCCTACTTAGATGTGATGAGACTGCTTGATTGACAGGCGAAGTGACCAATCAGAGATCGCTGTATTTGTGTGTGACATTTAAGGCAGGAAACTCTGAAGCATCTCAATCGTTGATTATCTAAAAAATAAGAACAAAATCACAATTGTGATATTGATTTTATTAAATGGTCTAATAAGCAAGTAAATATTAACTTATATTTTACAGTTTGTGTTTTTGCTCCATTTCGTCAAGAAAAAGTTACAAAAAGCCACAGCAGAACGGCGTATGCAGGGTTTTGTTACTGAATCAGTCAAGCGTTTGAACGAATCAGTTGAATGAATGATTCAATGACTCACTCATGCAGTGATCTGCGGCCACCTACTGGCGAGTTTAGGTTTATATTTAAAGTATATTTTGCTTTTTTTCTCCAAAATCTTTTTAAAAATCAGTTTTTCATTTATATAGATATCAGAACATTATTTAACTTCAGGTTAATTGCCTTCATGTCCTATATTGAACAGTCTGTGTAAATGCATCTAAATCGATCACTTCAGATGCAGATTATGTGCATCAAACTAATTTTGCTGACAGTGATTTAATTATAGTTTCGCACAACTTGAATTTATTGATTAAATTTAAGAATTTGATATGCGAGACAATGCACACATTTAATTAGGTTAGAAAAACCAATTTAAAGTTATTAAAGAAAAAAAAAAAAAGTTACCTTTAAAGCACCGCACAGAATATAAAGAACATCAAAAGCTTTGAGAGTCAGCAATCCTAAACCTAAAATAACCAAAATAACACGCTCAGCAAAATATCATCTAATTATTAAAATAGTTTAAAAATCATATAATCGCACACCCTTACTTTAAAGCAAGCTTGCTGTTCTCATCTTTAATATCTGCATTCCTAAACTGAAATAATGATTTTATGATATTTACAAGGCACTCCTTCACCAGTTTTGGGGAGATCTGTTATTGGCACACTTCACCAGGGATGCATTCAGCATTTTTTCAATGCTGTTAAGATGCATTTCCATCGTAAACACATCTGAACATCTCTTGGTCCACATTAAATTGAAAAAACGGTGATGTTTCCATGAGAACAGTAAGTGCATGTGAATGGGAGCTTGTGGTTTCTGTCCAGCGTTGTGAGTGATATGCATCAGCCGGTCAGCACTGGTGCAAATGCATCCAAAGGCCTTCCCCAAACATTAAATGAGCTCCTCATATTCCTATTGTCCCTTCATCCGTTTTCTGAGAACTTACGATCATGACAGCATGTTAAATGTGACCTAAGATGGGTAAATCCTTATTGTACATGTCTAAACTTGGCATTAAATAAACATGAGAACAGCGGGCGTGTCTAAAAGGTCATATGTGGTGTAACAGCCCAAATTACCGTTTACCAAAGACAATTGGATTGCAAAGAGAACAAACACATGCAATATGCTATAATAATAATAATAATAATAATATGCATGCATTGAAATAGAGCTCACCAGCTTTGACCTTTGAGTGTTTGTGTGCCGAGATTATAGATTCAAATGATTTGTGATTAATTAAGCTTGAAGTAGCACCACCTTCTAAAAGAATAAAACACAATGCAGTGAGAAAACATCATCCTTGACCTCAATTGTGCCAATGAGTCACGCAACCCTGAGTGAAGCAGATGTAACCTGATGCAACATGACGCCATTCACCCTTCATTAGCGTCTTACTACCAAAGATTTGTCCATACATTGATTGTTATCAGTATTTATTTGATATATTAACCTGGCTAGCATGTGAGACTGGCGTTTCTTTCAGAAGAAAGCACGAGGAGACACACATATATGGAGGAGGTGGCATTTGATTCGAATGAATCATGAATCATTTCAAGATATTAACTCTGTTTTTTTGGTTGGGTGAGGATAGTTCATTATTAAGCTGTCATCTGATGCCAAATGCTTCGCTATCACAGAAAAGTGATGAACTATGGCTAATTTCAGACTTGAATCAGTTCTTCCGAACACTTTGCTTTGACGAATCTACTCTAAATAACGAATCAGTGGTTCTTTCAAGCAAAACGTGTGGCTCCTGACATTCACACCTAGATGTTCCACTCAAGTTTCAAAACATCTTTGCTTGAAGAGTTTTAAACCATTAAAACCAAACTAACCAGCTTTGATATGATTCATTATGGTCTTTTATTTGAAGCAAAAGACAAAAGTACAAGACTGTACAATAACTGAACTGAAAACGACGGATAAATAGAAAAATATTGATTTAAACATGGTGTTTAGGCACATAGAAAGAGCGTGTTCTCAGGTTTATTGGAAAATATTCATATATACACAAATATTATAAGTGATTCATGTGAGTGGTTGGACGTTTCAGTTCTTTTGACGTGATTTACTGTTTTTGTTCTCTGATTGGTGGAGGTTTGCTGCAGAATCATGGGTAATGTAGTCTCTAGGAACATCGCTGGTAATCACTATTATTAAAAAATTACGTTGAAATAATGCAGACTGGTGGCTTCAACAAAAGCATACAGCATTGATTAACAACCTTGTAGCTCACAGTAAGTCTGTCTATAATAGTTTTAAGGTTGTTGTTAAAAATCAATTTCTCTATGGAAAAAAATGAACCGACTGTTACACCAATAATGAGAGTCGTCATCGTAATTCCATGAGTTCGTTGTTCGTTGTATTATATATATATATATATATATATATATATATATATATATATATATATATATATATATAATTAGTTTAGGTTTGTATACCCGGATCAAGATGTTTTCGTTATAAATTAACGGTTTTGAATTCATGCGGTTCAAAAAAATAAAACGGATTTCTGTTCAAATAACCGATTCAGTACGGTTCGTGACGAATCACTTAACCCGATTCAAACGATTCACTGAACCGATCCGATTCAAAAGAACCACTGAATCACGAATCGATATCAGAGACTCCATCATGGACGTGTTAAAATAGACTGAGATGTTTAGACAGTCAACATGAATCGTTGGTCCTGCCACACAACAGTCATGTTAGGCCTGGCTTCAGAAAACGTTTCGGTGAGATCCAAGGGATGTGTCGCATGAATCCCAACGACTCATTAGACTCGTCCAGCCCTATGAAACCAATGCAGAGAGAGACTGCGCATAACACATAGAGATGGACGCGGATCCATATCCCTCCCTCGGTGAAAACAAATCACGTTAGCTCGAGAATCACACATCCGTTTGTGTTTGAGAGGGTAATGCGACTTGTCCCACAGCACTGGGCTCTTGTGTGTTTTATTTACCTTGCGTTTCCTGGTTTCGAGCGAGCCGCTCCACACAAAGCACTGGTATATAACCCGCAGATTCTGCTTCCAGTTGTCCACTTTGAACGCGTTCACATGGGAGCACCCTGCCGGACTCATGACACAACCCTCATCCGAGTTCCTCTGTGTTTCAGCGATGAAATCAGCTCAACTGGAGTCACGACGAGCATTAACGTTATCCAGCGATTGTTCCGTTTCGCCAAGCCACGACAGGGTCGAAGATGCGTGGCTTACACATGCGGAGAGTGTTTCTCGACACCCTTGTTTCACGAAAGTGCCATCCCTGACAATAATTAATCACGAAGGATTGTGGTAAAACTGAGCACACTCTGATATTGTGTTTTCTAAAGTCGGCTGTTTTAATGGACGGCAATGGAATTCAACTGAGCACCGTGGGCGACGCAAGCCTTGCGAGCTTAAACGCCGATTGGTGGACGTCTTGCGATCCGTGGCTGCGATTGGCCAGCGCCCGTGCCATTTCCGTTAAACTCCCGCCCGCTTTCGAGAACTCTCAAATGTGATTGGCTGACGCGACCGCTTGTCTTTTTTTCAAAGACTTGTAGGCTGGTGGAGCGCCTGTGATTGGTTGTGTCGCAGCTCGCGTCGGTCCGTCTGTTCTTGTTGGTTATGTCATTAAAGTAGAAAACACACAGTCCGCATGCATTCAGATGCGGAGTGAAACTGGAGCGGATCTCTCCTTAATGGAAACGGAAGTAGAATATTTAATAACGACTGGTTGGATGAACCAGACAACACAATTGAATCATAAATGATGAAACAAAAAAAAGTAGTTGATTACTTGTATGAGTGACACTTTTGTCTTTAACATTTTAGACCAAAAACAAATGTAGTTTTGTTTAAAAATGTTTTAAAAGAAGCCTGTTTGCAGCTAAATTGAAATCAAATAATACAAACTTCATTTTTATGATCTAATTCAGACACAATAATATAATGCATTCCTCTCAAAAAATAAATTAAAAAAAAAATAAGATGAAATAAAAGCATCCTAAAATCTTTAATTCATTTTTTATAAGTAATATTACAGTAAAGTTATTTGAAATTTAACCTCATATTTTATGACCTAATAGTGACATAAGAATAAAAGACATTCCTCTCAAGAAATATCTCAATACATTTAATAAATTACTAATAAATAATATTTTATGAAATTAATCTTATTTACCAAGACAAACCTAATTTTATGATCTAATTTACACAAATAAATATAGGATATTCTTCTAAAAAATAATTTATATAAAAAATATAAAATATAATTTCTTAAATTTAACCTCAATTTTATGACCTAAAAGTGACATAAGAATAAGGCTTTTTTTCTCTCTCTTCTCAAAAAAAAAAAAAAACCCCTTCTTTAATTAACGGTTTATACGTAATATTACAGAAAGGTTCTTTGAAATTTAACCTGTTTTATGATTTAATAGTGACTCAGTAATATAAGACATTCCTTTTAAGAAACACCCCAAAATTAAATAAAAATAAAAATGATCAATAATATTACAAGCAAATTCATTAAAATTTAAACAAGACAACCTTCAATTTTATGATCTTATGTGTTAGACAAGTCTTTCCTCTCAAGAAACACAGAAAAACTACAAATGAAATGCTTAGAAATATTACAAGACAATCTTTTTAGGGGATTTAGGAGATGAGAACACATTCTACTACACATTTCTATTGTTCTTTCTGCGGGGTTGCAGTAAAGACGAGTATACGAACGCAATTTCCACAACTCTTTTGAACAAAGAAGTCCATTATCTTTATTTTGCATGACCGTAATGATGCAGTGGCGTTGATAAATAAACACTGACAAAGACACGTTCTCGTTTAGGGTGCGCATGTGACAGAACCAAAAAAAACAAAAGTCATTCCACACATTTATGTTTTCCTCTAGTATAGTCCGACTGATTTTGCCCTTTAATGAAGGTCTTCCAGCTTTGGGATGAGGAAAGGGACGTGAGCAAAGCGGCGATCCGCCCGAAGGCCTCAAGAGTAGCTGGACGTCTTGCTGCCGACGTCATCCTCCTGCATCCCCATACTCTGAAACACAGAACAGAGCATCTGATAAAAGCTGGTCCTTCAGAGAACTAGAACTGGGTGGATCAATCACGAGCTTCTTCAGATAGTACCTTCTGCACAAACTGCGGGTTTACAGTGATTTCCTGATCCATGGACTTCAGTTTTTCATCCACCTCTATACACTTCAGCATCTGCATCAGAGTCAAGACGGATGAGAGTGAACGCAGGGGTGCAGAAACATTATCAATAATATCTCAATATTTCTCAAAACTACTAATACCTGCAGTGTATTATTGAGAGTTGAACTAGATTTTGAATGCCACAACTTTAATAATTCAGTAAGTATATGATGTATAGAATATAAAATAAATGTTAAGTTGTAATAACATCTATCAAACTCTGTTTTACTGTGTTTGTTATTTATTATTTTATCGCTGTAACAAATTAAACAAAAATGTATGAATTTTTCACAATACTACTGTATTTATATAATTGTTATATTATAATAATAATATTATTGTTTTACCGTATTTACAATAATATGTTTACTTGATTAATTATAATAAAATAATAGAAAATAAGTTATTTTAAATTGTAATTATTCACGATATTACTGCATTTATAATATTGTAATAGAAATTTTTCACAATATTACTGTATTTATATGATTGTTATATTACAATAAAAACAATCATTTATAATTGTAATAATCTGACAATATTACTGTTTTACTGTATTTATGATATTAACTAAACTAATAAAACAAAGTCATTTTAAATTGTAATTATTCACAATATTACTTTTTATAGTATTTATTATATTAGGAATTAAGATGTTTTAAATTCACAATACTACTGTATTTGTATGATAAATAAAATGAATAAAAAAAATCATCTAAAATGTTAATAATCTGACACAATATTAGTATTTTACTGTATTTACGATATATTTACTTGATTATATTATAATTGAAAATAAAGTTACTTTAAATTGTGATTTTTCTCAATATTATTCTATTTATACTATTATTATATTTTAATAATTAAACAATTTAAAATTGCAATAATCTGAAAATATTACTTTTTTTACTGTATTTACGATATTAACTTCATTATAATAAAGTTATTTTAAATTTTAATTCACTACTAATGTTTTACCGTACTTATGTTATTTTGATATTATAAAAAACAACTTTTTATGATCTTCTGACTATTATTTGTTGAACATTATATAATATATTGAGTTTATGCATGTTACTAATATTTCTCTCAAAGTTCCTTGAAATAATAATAGTGAATAAGAAGATAAAAACACAGAGGCTGTGAATATGTGATGGTGTTTCACTGAGGCTCCATGGGCTCTGTGCACGAGCGCTGAATGAAGAAAAGCACGGTTTGATCGTTACGAACCTCTTGGTCGATTTTGTGGAGCATCGCAGGGTTGTTGTATTTCTCAGGGTTGTCGTGAAAACACACCATGCCATCTTTCTGGTTAATACTCGCATAAATCTCTCCATCCTCGATCTGGGAGATGAAAGAGCACCAACAAACCTCAAATGATGAATAAACAGGAGACGTCCAGTGATTGAGATAAAACACATATATGTGCACATGTCATGCTGAAGCGGAGTTCGTACCATGTGTAGGACGTATTTCTCTGCTTCTTGAGCGCCGGAGAGCTGAACTCGACTCGCCATGTCTTGTAAAGATAACGTCAAGAACGTCTGTCGATCACAAGAACAGAGATTACCATTTCTGTTTCAGCTCAAATTTACAAAACCAAAAAATTAGGGCTGGTAGAAGTCTATTAGAATGCAGTTTTATGAGCTTAAAATTCAAGATATGAGTCTAAAAAATTCTGCTCTTGTATTTATATCATATGATAGAGTTTAGAAACATCCCACCAGCAAAAGTGCTGTTTTTTTTTCTTGAATATCTTCACGATATACAATCATGATGTTGATTTAATCCAGCAGTTCAATAGTTAATATTGTGTTACACAATTTAGTCAGTTTTGCTCAATTTCGTTAATTAAATTGTTCCAAACAGCAGAACGGTTTCATTACTGAATCAGTCTTCGGTTTTTAATACATGGAGTGAATCAAAAGATTCAATGCCTCGTTCGTTTCTGAATGAATCGGCTGTTTGAACGAATCAGTTGAATAAATGACTCACTCACTAGTTAAGAGAGTAGTAACTGGCTGCTACATTTCATATTTCAATATTAATTTTAAAAAAAAATAACAGGAATGCCTGTTTAGTGAGTAATAGGGCTGTGCAATTAATCAAAAGTTTAGATATCAACTTTTTTAAACGATTATGAAAATCCAATAATCAAGATAAAATGATTATTTCATCCCGTTCTGGTTTTCGCTCCTCCATTAAAACCCAACTGTATTGTGCAAATCAGTAAAATCATGCAATGTGATTTTCACAAACTGTTTTAATGTTTATTAGACTTGCTGGTGTTATTAAAAGCATCAAACAGAACAGAAAGTAAACATTTAGCTTAAAATATTCAAATATGCGCAAACAATGTTTTACACTTAAAACACTTAAAGCACCGTTTATTTAATTTGCATGTTTTTCTATTGTTTTCTCCTTTGCGCTTTTGTTTTTAATCGTATTACTAGCCGTTTATTTATATTTCAATCATTTGTTTGTAACATAAGTGACCCTGATATTCTGATATGGTATTGAAAAATGTCCTGGTATCTAAAATGTACATTTCATAGCAACCCTATTTACAGAAAGCGTATGTTTGATACACACCCTACTGCTATCTGTAAATTAAATCACTAATATTCATAATTAAGATTTTTGTTATAATCGAGTCTAATGTCTACAACAAGGGATGACTTTAAATGATCTTCTGGGGTAATTTCTCAGCCCAAACTGATGTGCAATGAATCTGCAATGAATGAATCCGTGCATGGTGTAATGAATCGGACACGAGCAGACCTTGGTGAGCCTCTGGATGTTCTTCTTGTAGAGCGAGGACAGGCACTGTTTGACCAGGCCGCTGTTGTTGTCTCGTGTGAACGTCTCTCCGTGTCTGTTGACCACAGCGCGCAGCTCAGACGGGTTGTTGCTGGCGTAGACCTGAGCCAGCTCGTGGTAGGCATTACTGAGGGGCTGTACATCACACACACACACACACAGAGAAAACATGATGAGCTCACAAGGTCTTTACAGCCAATCCAGAGCCAGAGACACTCACCTTGATGAAGCGGCCCACGATCTGGGATGTGTATTTGGGGAGCTGCTGTACTTTGCCGTGCAGGATGAGGGAGACCAGGATGTACTTCTTGTATGCTTCTAACATGATGTGACTGACAGCCATCGCTGGAGTGGTTATAGCCTGAGAACAGACGAAGCGCAAAATTAATGCAAATGGGAAAATACACCAAATGTTAACAAATCATTCATAACGTCATATATTAATCGTGAATATCAGAATGATTTTGACGTGCTTTTTATTTGCTCATTAAGTTTTCATTAAGACTTGAATGGCGAGAAACAGAATTTGATTCATTTTCGTGAATCAGTTCATCTGATTCATTAGTGCTACCACTTAATGATATTTAACCAAATCGAATCTTTTTGATGTACTAGTCAAATGTTTTCGTAATGTTGTTTAATGCAATGTATATCAAAATGATTAAATAGTGTTAATTTACTGAAACATGCAGAGTTTAGGTTTTCATTAAGAGTTGAACAGCAGAAACAGACTTTAATTCATATCCATGAATCATTAGTATCTGAATCTATATCAATGATATGGCATGTCATAAAATGATTTAGTATGTAGATAAATACTGTTGTTTATTGTTATGTATTGTGGTGCATAAAACGTAAGATCAAAAAACGTAATGTTCATTTTTTGAAAAACACCTAGATAATTTTTATTTATGTTTTTCCCTTTAAATTAAACATTTGGAATAAACTAGGCTGTAATTGCTTTCTAGAAAAAATATATATTTTTAAATGAAACAAAAAATAATAATTATACGTATAAAACAGATATTGAATATCACCAAAAGGCCACCTGATATAAATTTGAGCTCTACTGTCCCAGCATTAGCAAACTGTACAAAAAATTAAATACCTGTTCAAAAAAGTACAGCGCTCGTTCAAAGTTCTTCAGCCCCGTGTAGATCATGCCTCCGTAGTAATAAAAACATAGAAAGTGCTTTGCGTCGTACGCTCCGTTCTCCTTGCAGATATCCATCATGTCTAGCTCCAGGAACGGGACTGCGGGTTTGAAGCACTTCGCTAAAAGACATAACTGTCCACAAAGAGCCAAATCATTAGTTACACAATAAACATCAATCGATGAAGACGTTTCACCCTGCGGCATCCATCACATAGAGATCACATTCTGGTCAATTGTTTTTTATTTGTTAATATTTTGAGGGGTTTTTCTTAGTAATACGCAAGATTTACCTCAATATTTATTCATATACAAAATAATACACTTATTTTCAAATACTACAGTGTTATAGCAAATGTGTAGCTGCTTATGGCAGTGAATGGGTGCCGTCAGAATGAGAGTCCAAACAGCTGATAAAAACATCACAATAATCCACAGCACTCCAGTCCACCAGTTAACATCTGGAGAAGACAAAAGCTGTGTGTTTGTAAGAAACAAATCAGTCACCAAGAAGTTTTTAATTTAAAACTTTGCCTTAGAGCTAATATAGGAGTCCATAATCCATAATAACACTTCGTCTAGTGAAAAAGTGCATCTGCTGTTGTCTCTCACATATTTGTTTAGATCTGTTTAAACGCTGCTTGATCTGTGCAGATTTCTCTCCTGATTCAGACCAGAACACTTTTTCACTGGAGGAATGGATTCATATTTAAGTTAAAATCATCTTAATGCTGGATGCGTTTCATCTTTTGTCTTCTCCAGATGTTCACTGATGGACTGGAGTGCTGTGGATTATTGTGATGTTTTTATCAGACTCTCATTCTGACGGCACCCATTCACTGCAGAGCATCCACTGATGAGACACTGATGCAACGCTACATTTCTACAAACCTGATGAAGAAACAAACTCATCCTAATCTCGGATGGCTTGAGTGTGAGTGAGTTTTCACCAATTTTTTGGGGTGCATTATTCCTTTAATTACATGTAACAATGTAATAAATATTTAAGGACACCAAATGACATTGTCCCGGTCTCTCACAGCCCTTAAACCTAAACGATGTCTCACCTGACACAGGTCTGCATGCACTGAGGTCAGCTGGTTTGTGTTCATTTGCATCTTGTCTATGGCCTGTTTAATTATACTAATTCCACGCAAAGGCTGTAAAGTAAAAGAAAAGTTAATGTCATCTTTATCATGTAAAGATAACCACTCCGAAATGTTTAAGAGACGCTTGCCTGTTTTCTTTCTACAAGGGCGGATGTCAACTGGTGGCACAGACCAGCAACTGTAATAATAAAACACAAAACATATCAGCAGCACAGATTATAATCATGAAACAGATGAAAAGCATCTATGTTTATTCTTACATGTATCTGTGGCGTATCGGATGTGCTCTCCGTTGCAGGTGCTGATGAAGAGCTGGACTTGGGAAAACAGGGTCTCGAAATCAGGGATGTTTGGCATGGAGAACTTCACAAACCTGCAATACAATTCAAAGAAGCATCAGAAAAGACCCTTGATCGAACAGGATTCAACAAGTCAGAGACGTACAGAACGGCTAAAACCCCGAGGGAATGTTCCTGGATGTCCAGCGCTCCCAGAACAGTGTCCAGATGGGACAGATTCTTGGCCAGAAGCTCTCCACTTTTATTGATCAGCTCACACAGTTGAGTCATCTGACCTGAAAACACAGAAATATGAATGAAAACATGATTTCACGTCAGTTTAGTACAAACATGAGCGCAATGGAGATCTCATATTTAGTTTTCTTAAATAATATAACACATTCTTCGTAGTGAAAATTGGCTTCACGTCTCAGATAAACTCAGTATTTTATGGTGTCTTTTTTCCCATATTTAACGCTAATAAATGACTCAGCTGACATGAAACCTCACTTGATGTAAAATCTAAGCGGTAACGTTATACACTGAGATTTGTAGTTATTCTTAAGCATTTCGTTTTATATGTCTACTTGGACGAACAGAATAATATAAACAAATGCCATGTGTTACTGTCTGATATAAACAAATAGCGTGTTATCGTGCTAACGGCTATTAGCAGTAAGCTAGTTCGCTCATGTATTCGTTCGCGAACCGTGTAAACTGCGTTACCTTGAGCGGAGAGTTGCCGCACGTTATTCACGAACTGCTCCAGAGCCGAAGCCATAGTTTTTCGTTTTCGGGAAGTTGTTTTTCATTCAAATGTCAGAAGCAGCTCTCCTGGAAGTTACAGAAGCAACGGGCCCTCAGCTCAGCCGCCAGCGGAACACAAGTATCGCGATGTTTAAGTGACAGCCCAGATTCAACGAGATCTCAGGCACGGGATCTTGAAAGCGAATGATGTTTATGAGATTGTGTTTATCTTTTATGTATTTAGAGCTAACTGTTTTATTTACATCGAAAGGTCGCAGGATTTCGCGTTTGAAATTGACATGTATATTTAAGAAATAAAAGGAACGTCTCGGTATTTCTTCCGGTGAAATTATCATCTTGAAGGTTTCCGAGAAATCAGTACTAGCTTTTTACAATTAAAATCTCGGTTACATAGTAATGTAATTTATTATAGGTTAATTCTTTATATTTTCCATCATTTCATTTAAAAAAATAAATAAGTAGGGCGATGGCCACAAATATTATTTTGCTTCACTTGCAAGCTAACTGAGAAAACAGAATATAAATATTATTTAATTGAGCCATGATACGCTTTTTATGTTATATGTGATATATAATTTAAAAATATAATTTGTAGTATTTGCATATTTATGCCTCATACAACGATTTTGCAGGATTTCCTATAAAATAGCTTTCTGAGAAGATCTTCCATTAAAAGTTTTACATTTTGATTTGAACCGAAAAGGTATTTGAATTTTAAGTTCGAGGCAGTAAGGCAATGACGTAATGGAACGAAATTTAAAAAACTAACTAAACAAATTAAAACCGACAAAATATGATGATTGCGTGTAACATTTTTACATTTATTGCAAAATCGGCGTTTGAGTTTTGGCGCCACTTGCGTGCAAGGGAATTGTGGGAAATGTAGTTTTTTTCACCACGGATTCTGCTGTGAGGCGAAAACACGATCACTTAAAAATAAAACAAAGAAGACAACATGCGGGATGGTTACTTCATCAGAAGCCCGCAGCATCGATTAACATCCGCTTAGCTCACAGTAGGTCTGTCTTTAACGGTTTATAAGCTATCGCTCGCTCAGAATCAATACATTTGGCATTAACTTCCGGTCGGAGCCCAACCGTTGTTTCCTGAGGGAAAGAATCTGTCAACAATCTCGGGCACACTAACGTTATATGTTCCGTGATAACGTAAACCACAAATAGCTACCAGATTACAGCATGATTTTGAGAACATAAACGTCATACTATAACAATAATGGGCTTCATTCAGCAAGCACTTCTTTCAAACGCGTTCACAATGACCAAAACAATCGTGAGGCAACGGAATGCTATGAGCTAACACTATTAGCCTCATCCTCTCTGTGTGAGTTACTGCACACCGCCGAGAGTTTCAGACGAGTTTTAGGGTTGTTTATCATGACTTTACTGCCGAGGATTGTGAGATGGGTGGAGAAAAGCGCTTCGTCGATGTACTTTCACTCTCGCTGCAGTGCTAACATGAGCTTTAACGAGCGCAGGCTGCGGGTGCTGGTGGATATGGACGGAGTCATCGCAGACTTCGAGGGAGGATTCCTAAAGAAATACAAGGAGAAGTTTCCCAACGAGCCTTTTATATCTTTGGAGGACAGAAGAGGATTCTGGGTGTCCACACAGTATGGAGACCTGAGGAGAGACCTGTGTGTAAGTGTGTGGAAACACAACGTTGTCTGGTGAAGTGAGAATACACTACCAGTCAAAAAGAGTCTCTTCTGCTCACCAAACCTGTTTTTATTTGATTCAAAGTGCAGTAAAATCGTGAAATATTTTTACAATTTAAAATGGCTGGTTTCTATGTGAATATATTGTAAACTTTAATTTATTTCTGTGATCAAAGACGTATTTTCAGCATCACCACTCCGCTCTTCTGTGTCATGTGACATCATTGTTTTGTTTTTCTGTAGCATTATACACCATGCCATTCAAAAGCTTCGAGTCAGTATATCTTTTGTTCAGCAAAGCATGCATTAAATTGAACAAAAGTGGGGATATAGGCATGTTACAACAGATTTCTATTTCAGCTGTTCTTCTGAGCTTTCTATATTCATCAAAGGAACATTAATTTGTTTTCAACATAACAATAATAATGTTTTCTGAGCAGCATGTGACTGGAATAATTACCCACAAAATTCAGCCTTTAAATAGAAAACAGTGATTTTTACTGCTAGTGACTTGAGTATAAATTTGAAGCAGATGCTGATTTATGACCAAAACGTATGAATTTCAAAATGCTTGTAAATCAATGAAATCTTTATAACTGTACAGTAACATATATAACTTGAAGTTGATTTATGCATCAGTTTCCAGCACATTTTAATGACACCGTGATAATTTTCGTGTCTGGAACATATCTAATGTTGAATGGCAATAATCAGAGTTTGGACTGATTGCAGGAAAAGGCCATCAGCATTTGGGAGTCCAAAAACTTCTTCCTGGACCTGGATCCTCTTCCTGGAGGAGTGGAGGCGGTGAAGGAGATGTCCACGATGGAGAAGTTAGTTCAGTCATTATTATGTTATGTTATCACTAGTTGTGAGATGACTCTTAGTTGCTTAGTTTCTCGTTCCTTCTCTCAGTACAGATGTCTTCATTTGCACCAGTCCTATAAAGCATTACAGCTACTGTCCGTATGAAAAGGTAAGATTCCCCTAAACTGAGGCTGAGCTGAGTTTATGGATGGACTCTGGTCTGGTTGGTTTATTTATTGATTATGTGTATAGTGAGGTCCAAAGTCTGAGAACACTATTCAGGGTCAGTGATAAACATATAGAAAGTGCATGGTG